>NC_069499.1:1313803453-1313845953 GCF_027579735.1 Bombina bombina
ATTTGAATCTTACATTCAAATTTGATTGTGGCATTTGAATTCAAAATAGTATTTCTAGTCTACAACTGTGTTTTATAAATGTAATATTTAAATTCGAATGTGACATTTGAATTCAAATGTGACATTCGAATTTGAATGCCACATTCGAATTCAAAAGTGACATTCAAACTCTAATGTCACATTTGAATTCAAAAGTGACAATTGAAAACTGTAAATAACACTTGATAATAGAATTTTTAAGAATATTCATTCTTATCAACATTCTATTATGTAAATCGAATTTCTACAATAACATTCGTTCTAACATTCGAATTAGAATATAAACACATTCGGCCATCCCTAATATATATATATATATATATATATATATATATATATATATATATATATATATATAGCTGAATACAAAACTGGCACTCTCTGGTCTTTCCAAAAAAAATATTTTACTGTGAAAGTAGTGACGTTTGGGGGACAAAGTATCCCCTTCCTCACACAGTGTATATAAAGTGCAAACAATATATAACAAACATTACACAAACCCCACTCCCCAATTAGGACCAAAAAAACACCAAAAGGTAATCATGGTAACCACCCAATCACATAGTAAACAAATTAAGGCCTAGATTTGGAGTTCGGCGGTAGCCGTCAAAACCAGCGTTAGAGGCTCCTAACGCTGGTTTTGGCCGCCCGCTCGTATTTGGAGTCAGTGATTAAAGGGTCTAACGCTCACTTTTCAGCCGCGACTTTTCCATACCGCAGATCCCCCTACGCCATTTGCGTATCCTATCTTTTCAATGGGATCTTTCTAACGCCGGTATTTAGAGTAATTTCTGAAGTGAGCGTTAGAGCTCTAACGACAAAATTCCAGCCGCCTGAAAATAGCAGGAATTAAGAGCTTTCTGGCTAACGCCGGTTCATAAAGCTCTTAACTACTGTACCCTAAAGTACACTAACACCCATAAACTACCTATGTACCCCTAAACCGAGCTCCCCCCACATCGCCGCCACTCGATTAAAATTTTTAACCCCTAATCTGCCGACCGCCACCTACGTTATACTTATGTACCCCTAATCTGCTGCCCCTAACCCCGCCGACCCCTGTATTACATTTATTAACCCCTAACCTGCCCCCCACAACGTCGCCGCCAGCTACTTAAAATAATTAACCCCTAATCTTCCGACCGCAAAGCGCCGCCACCTACGTTATCCCTATGTACCCCTAATCTGCTACCCCTAACACCGCCGACCCCTATATTATATTTATTAACCCCTAATCTGCCCCCCTCAACGTCGCCGACACCTGCCTACACTTATTAACCCCTAATCTGCCGAGCGGACCTGAGCGCTACTATAATAAAGTTATTAACCCCTAACCCGCCTCACTAACCCTATCATAAATAGTATTAACCCCTAATCTGCCCTCCCTAACATCGCCGACACCTACCTTCAATTATTAACCCCTAATCTGACGACCGGAGCTCACCGCTATTCTAATAAATTGATTAACCCCTAAAGCTAAGTCTAACCCTAACACTAACACCCCCCTAACTTAAATATAATTTACATCTAACAAAATTAATTAACTCTTATTGAATAAATTATTCCTATTTAAAGCTAAATACTTACCTGTAAAATAAATCCTAATATAGCTACAATATAAATTATAATTATATTATAGCTATTTTAGGATTAATATTTATTTTACAGGCAACTTGGTATTTATTTTAACCAGGTACAATAGCTATTTAATAGTTACCTAGTTAAAATAATAACAAATTTACCTGTAAAATAAATCCTAACCTAAGATATAATTAAACCTAACACTACACTATCAATAAATTAATTAAATAAACTACCTACAATTACCTACAATTAACCTAACACTACACTATCAATAAATTAATTAAACACAATTGCTAAAAAAAAAATACAATTAAATAAACTAGCTAAAGTACAAAAAATAAAAAAGAACTAAGTTACAAAAAATAAAAAAATATTTACAAACATAAGAAAAATATTACAACAATTTTAAACTAATTACACCTACTCTAAGCCCCCTAATAAAATAACAAAGCCCCCCAAAATAAAAAATTCCCTACCCTATTCTAAATTAAAAAAGTTACAAGCTCTTTTACCTTACCAGCCCTGAACAGGGCCCTTTGCGGGGCATGCCCCAAGAATTTCAGCTCTTTTGCCTGTAAAAGAATAAATACAATACCCCCCCCCCAACATTACAACCCACCACCCACATACCCCTAATCTAACCCAAACCCCCCTTAAATAAACCTAACACTAAGCCCCTGAAGATCTTCCTACCTTGTCTTCACCATACCAGGTTCACCGATCCGTCCTGGCTCCAACATCTTCATCCAACCCAAGCGGAGGTTGGCGATCCATCATCCGGTGCTGAAGAGGTCCAGAAGAGGCTCCAAAGTCTTCCTCCTATCCGGCAAGAAGAGGACATCCGGACCGGCAAACATCTTCTCCAAGCGGCATCTTCGATCTTCTTCCATCCGGTGCGGAGCGGGTCCATCTTGAAGCAGGCGACGCGGATCCATCCTCTTCTTCCGTTGTCTCCCGACAAATGACGGTTCCTTTAAGGGACGTCATCCAAGATGGCGTCCCTCGAATTCCGATTGGCTGATAGGATTCTATCAGCCAATCGGAATTAAGGTAGGAATTTTCTGATTGGCTGATGGAATCAGCCAATCAGAATCAAGTTCAATCCGATTGGCTGATCCAATCAGCCAATCAGATTGAGCTTGCATTCTATTGGCTTATCGGAACAGCCAATAGAATGCGAGCTCAATCTGATTGGCTGATTGGATCAGCCAATCGGATTGAACTTGATTCTGATTGGCTGATTCCATCAGCCAATCAGAAAATTCCTACCTTAATTCCGATTGGCTGATAGAATCCTATCAGCCAATCGGAATTCGAGGGACGCCATCTTGGATGACGTCCCTTAAAGGAACCGTCATTCGTCGGGAGACAACGGAAGAAGAGGATGGATCCGCGTCGCCTGCTTCAAGATGGACCCGCTCCGCACCAGATGGAAGAAGATCGAAGATGCCACTTGGAGAAGATGTTTGCCGGTCCGGATGTCCTCTTCTTGCTGGATAGGAGGAAGACTTTGGAGCCTCTTCTGGACCTCTTCAGCACCGGATGATGGATCGCCAACCCCCGCTTGGGTTGGATGAAGATGTTGGAGCCAGGACGGATCGGTGAACCTGGTATGGTGAAGACAAGGTAGGAAGATCTTCAGGGGCTTAGTGTTAGGTTTATTTAAGGGGGGTTTGGGTTAGATTAGGGGTATGTGGGTGGTGGGTTGTAATGTTGGGGGGGGGGGTATTGTATTTATTCTTTTTCAGGCAAAAGAGCTGAAATTCTTGGGGCATGCCCCGCAAAGGGCCCTGTTCAGGGCTGGTAAGGTAAAAGAGCTTGTAACTTTTTTAATTTAGAATAGGGTAGGGAATTTTTTATTTTGGGGGGCTTTGTTATTTTATTAGGGGGCTTAGAGTAGGTGTAATTAGTTTAAAATTGTTGTAATATTTTTCTTATGTTTGTAAATATTTTTTTATTTTTTGTAACTTAGTTCTTTTTTATTTTTTGTACTTTAGCTAGTTTATTTAATTGTATTTATTTGTAGCAATTGTGTTTAATTAATTTATTGATAGTGTAGTGTTAGGTTAATTGTAGGTAATTGTAGGTAGTTTATTTAATTATTTTATTGATAGGGTAGTGTTAGGTTTAATTATATCTTAGGTTAGGATTTATTTTACAGGTAAATTTGTTATTATTTTAACTAGGTAACTATTAAATAGTTCTTAACTATTTAATAGCTATTGTACCTAGTTAAAATAATTACAAAGTTGCCTGTAAAATAAATATTAATCCTAAAATAGCTACAATATAATTATAATTTATATTGTAGCTATATTAGGATTTATTTTACAGGTAAGTATTTAGCTTTAAATAGGAATCATTTATTTAATAAGAGTTAATTAATTTCGTTAGATGTAAATTATATTTAAGTTATGGGGGTGTTAGTGTTAGGGTTAGACTTAGCGTTAGGGGTTAATACATTTATTAGAATAGCGGTGAGCTCCGGTCGGAAGATTAGGGGTTAATAATTGAAGGTAGGTGTCGGCGATGTTAGGGAGGGCAGATTAGGGGTTAATACTATTTATGATAGGGTTAGTGAGGCGGATTAGGGGTTAATAACTTTATTATAGTAGCGCTCAGGTCCGCTCGGCAGATTAGGGGTTAATAAGTGTAGGCAGGTGTCGGCGACGTTGAGGGGGGCAGATTAGGGGTTAATAAATATAATATAGGGGTCGGCGATGTTAGGGCAGCAGATTAGGGGTACATAGGGATAACGTAGGTTGCGGCGGTTTACGGAGCGGCAGATTAGGGGTTAAAAAAAATATGCAGGGGTCAGCGATAGCGGGGGCGGCAGATTAGGGGTTAATAAGTGTAAGGTTAGGGGTGTTTAGACTCGGGGTACATGTTAGAGTGTTAGGTGCAGACGTAGGAAGTGTTTCCCCATAGGAAACAATGGGGCTGCGTTAGGAGCTGAACGCTGCTTTTTTGCAGGTGTTAGGTTTTTTTTCAGCTCAAACAGTCCCATTGTTTCCTATGGGGGAATCGTGCACGAGCACGTTTTTGAGGCTGGCCGCGTCCGTAAGCAACTCTGGTATCGAGAGTTGCATTTGCGGTAAAAATGCTCTACGCTCCTTTTTTGGAGCCTAACGCAGCATTTGTTTGAACTCTCGATACCAGAGTTAATTTTATGGTGCGGCCAGAAAAAAGCCTGCGGAGCGTTAACAGCCCTTTTACCGCCAAACTCCAAATCTAGGCCATAGTGTGCAGTTAATTACAGCAAAACTAATGCACAAATTTGTCTAAGCCTAATAATAAGTGCATGTGAATACGATATATGTGACATGTATCATGTAACTAGAACAATATGGTCTGCATGAGAGGAACAGGCACAACATAGAGGAACAGGCAAACAATGAAATGCACATTAGCATGTTAGAATGCGTATCTTACTTTGACCGCAACTTAATTACTATACAGCAAATTTCATATACTATATAGACAATGCGAGAAAACCTGTTATACATAAATGGGGCTCTGTAAAGCCGTTGTTACTTACGGAACCGTTACAGCCTGATCAGAAAACATAATCCAAGTACTTCCTGAAAGGGCACATGCCTACTAGGCCCAATCAGCAGCCAGCATCAGCGTTGCTATGGCAACGCACCGTTCACTGCCAAAGTGCTCATAATAGTAGTAAAAGGAAGACCCAATCGATAACGCAGATCCAATGGGAGGTGCGTGGTCACAGCAAACCAAGGCCACTGTGCTGCAAAAAACATGTTAATGGCATTAATCAAATGAGCACATAATGAAATGGTTAAAACATTAGCTAACCTTAAGGATATATATCCCTATTTGTAATATGCATAAAAAAACATATTACTAGATCCAATACAAAGTAATGTGTTTATAAAAACATCATCTGTGTATAGTACGGATAAGAGCCTATGACAAGAAGAAACAATTAACAATTGTTAAGGGAGTTATCCTAAAACCAAAATATACTGCAAGGGGATAATTGTCTATTGGAAATAAATGATGTACCAAATCTAGTACATAACTGATACTGACCTATTATGTATAATATCAAATGGAGCCTATGACAAGAGGATATAGTGGACCCTAAACTCAAAAATTTATACCAAAATATATATTTTTGATCAAAACCAATTAAAGATAATCGTCTATTGGAAATAAATAATGTACCAAATCTAGTAAAGTGACTATAATTCTAAACTTTAGTATTTGAAAGGGTGAACTGATGCTTAAAGGCACATGAAACACAAAAGATGGTTCAGATAGAACATACAATGTAAATCAACTTTCCAATTTACTTTCTTTTTTCCAATTTTGCTTCTTTCTCTTGTTATCCTTTATTGAGGGAGCAGCAATGCACTACTGGAAGCTAACTAAACATATATGTTAGCCTATCACGTGAGGCATATATGTGCAGCCACCATAGAGAGAGAGCTACAGATATACAGGATAGATATATAGATAGATAGATATAGATAGATAGATAGATAGATAGATAGAGATAGATAGATAGATAGATAGATAGATAGATAGATAGATAGATAGATAGGTAGATAGATAGATAGATAGATGATAGATAGATAGATAGATAGATAGATAGATGATAGATAAAAAAAAAAATATTGAGACAAACTATTTTACTTACTCCAAACTTCTGTAACTCACAGTATCCTTCATCAGTACATACTGTCATATAATTGGATCAGCATCCAGCAAGCAACCTTCTCACCTTTTGTTTCTGCATCCTGCAATTTTATCTAAATTTATAAATCCCCAAATATCTAGCATATGCTGCCTGTTATAATTTACCTTTTTCTGTCTCTTGAGAGTATTATGATTAATAATGAATAAACAAAAAATAATAAATAAAAAATAAATCACTTACCTCAAGTCCATAGTTAAAAAATATACAAATAAAAAAAAAAAAAATTTAATTATGTACCTTTCTTAGTGGCTGATAAAACATTTTTCAATTTTTTACACAACATTTGTTCAAATCCATTAAAGGGATAGTAAACACTAAAATGTTATTGTTTAAAAATATAGATAATCCCTTTATTTACCATCCCCAGTTTTACATAACCAACACTGTTATAGAAATATAGGCCTAGATTTGGAGTTTTTGTTAGAAGGGGTGCATTAGCTACGCATGCTTTTTTCTGGCCGCACCTTTTAAATACCGCTGGTATTTAGAGTTCACAGAAGGGCTGCGTTAGGCTCCAAAAAGGGAGCGTATAGCATATTTACCGCCACTGCAACTCTCAATACCAGCGGTGCTTACGGACGCGGCCAGCTTCAAAAACGTGCTCATGCACGATTCCCCCATAGAAAACAATGGGGCTGTTTGAGCTGAAAAAAACCTAACACCTGCAAAAAAGCAGCGTTCAGCTCCTAACGCGGCCCCATTGTTTCCTATGGGGAAACTCTTCCTATGTCTGCACCTAACACCCTAACATGTACCCCGAGTCTAAACACCCCTAACCTTACACTTATTAACCCCTAATCTGCCGCCCCCGCTATCGCTGACCCCTGCATATTTTTTGTTAACCCCTAATCTGCCGCTACGTACACCGCCGCAACCTACATTATACCTATGTACCCCTAATCTGCTGCCCTAACATTGCCGACCCCTATATTATATTTATTAACCCCTAATCTGCCCCCCACAATGTCACCGCCAGCTACCTAGAATAATTAACCCCTAATCTGCCGACCGCACCTCATCGCTACTATAATAAAGTTATTAACCCCTAATCCGCCTCACTCCCACCTCAATAACCCTATAAGAAATAGTATTAACCCCTAATCTGCCCTCCCTAACATCGCCGACACCTAACTTCAATTATTAACCCCTAATCTGCCGACCGGACCTCACCGCTACTATAATAAATGTATTAACCCCTAAAGCTAAGTCTAACCCTAACCCTAACACCCCCCTAAGTTAAATATAATTTAAATCTAACAAAATAAATTAACTATTATTAAATAAATTATTCATATTTAAAGCTAAATACTTACCTGTAAAATAAACCCTAATATAGCTACAATATAAATTATAATTACATTGTAGCTATTTTAGGATTTATATTTATTTTACAGGCAACTTTGTATTTATTTTAACCAGGTACAATAGCTATTAAATAGTTATTAACTATTTAATAGTTATCTAGCTAAAATAAATACAAAATTACCTGTAAAATAAATCCTAACCTAAGTTACAATTAAACCTAACACTACACTATCAATAAATAAATTAAATAAAACTCCCTACAAATAAATACAATTAAATAAACTAACTAAAGTACAAAAAATAAAAAAAGCTAAGTTACAAAAAATAAAAAAATTAATTACAAACATAATAAAAATATTACAACAATTTTAAGCTAATTACACCTACTCTAAGCCCCCTAATAAAATAACAAAGCCCCCCAAAATAAAAAAATGCCCTACTCTATTCTAAAATTAAAATAGAAAAGCTCTTTTACCTTACCAGCCTTAAAATGGCCTTTTGCGGGGCATACCCCAAAGAATTCAGCTCTTTTGCCTGTAAAAAAAAACATACAATACCCCCCCAACATTACAACCCACCACCCACATACCCCTAATCTAACCCAAACCCCCCTTAAATAAACCTAACACTAAGCCCCTGAAGATCTTCCTACCTTGTCTTCACCATGCCAGGTATCACCGATCGCTCCAGGCTCCAAAGTCTTCATCCAAGCCCAAGCGGGGGCTGGAGATCCATCATCCGGCTGAAGAGGTCCATCATTGGTCTGAAGTCTTCATCCAAGCCCAAGCGGGGGCTGGAGATCCATCATCCGGCTGAAGTCTTCTATCAAGCAGCGGCTGAAGAGGTCCAGAAGAGGCTCCAAAGTCTTCATCCTATCCTGTTCCGATCAGCCAATAGAATGCATGCTCAATCTGATTGGCTGATTGGATCAGCCAATCGGATTGAACTTGAATCTGATTGGCTGATTCCATCAGCCAATCAGATTTTTCCTACCTTAATTCCGATTGGCTGATAGAATCCTATCAGCCAATCGGAATTCGAGGGACGCCATCTTGGATGACGTCATTTAAAGGAAACTTCATTCGGACTTAGGACGTCAGAAGAAAAGGATGGATCCACGCCGGAGGTCTTCAAGATGGAGCCGCTTGTCACCGCTTGAAAGAAGATGGTTGCCGGTCCGGATCTACTCTTCTGCCCGGATAGGATGACAACTTTGGAGCCTCTTCTGGACCTCTTCAACCGCCGCTTGATAGAAGACTTCAGCTGGATGATGGATCTCCAGCCCCCGCTTGGGCTTGGATGAAGACTTCAGCCCGATGATGGACCTCTTCAGCTGGATGATGGATCTCCAGCCCCCCCTTGGGCTTGGATGAAGACTTTGGAGCCTGGAGTGATCGGTGATACCTGGCATGGTGAAGACAAGGTAGGAAGATCTTCAGGGGCTTAGTGTTAGGTTTATTTAAGGGGGGTTTGGGTTAGATTAGGGGTATGTGGGTGGTGGGTTGTAATGTTGGGGGGCGGGTATTGTATGTTTTTCTTTTACAGGCAAAAGAGCTGAATTCTTTGGGGTATGCCCCGCAAAAGGCCCTTTTAAGGGCTGGTAAGGTAAAAGAGATTTTCTATTTTAATTTTAGAATAGGGTAGGGCATTTTTTTATTTTGGGGGGCTTTGCTATTTTATTAGGGGGCTTAGAGTAGGTGTATTTAGCTTAAAATTGTTGTAATATTTTTATTATGTTTGTAATTAATTTTTTTATTTTTTGTAACTTAGCTTTTTTATTTTTTGTACTTTAGTTAGTTTATTTAATTGTATTTATTTGTAGGGATTTTATTTAATTTATTTATTGATAGTGTAGTGTTAGGTTTAATTGTAGATAATAGTAGGTATTTTATTTAAGTAATTTATTGCTAGTGTCGTGTTAGGTTTAATTGTAACTTAGGTTAGGATTTATTTTACAGGTAATTTTGTAATTATTTTAACTAGATAACTATTAAATAGTTAATAATTATTTAATAGCTATTGTACCTGGTTAAAATAAATACAAAGTTGCCTGTAAAATAAATATAAATCCTAAAATAGCTACAATGTAATTATAATTTATATTGTAGCTATATTAGGGTTTATTTTACAGGTAAGTATTTAGCTTTAAATAGGAATAATTTATTTAATAATAGTTAATTTATTTCGTTAGACTTAAATTATATTTAACTTAGGGGGGTGTTAGGGTTAGGGTTAGACTTAGCTTTAGGGGTTAATACATTTATTATAGTAGCGGTGAGGTCCTGTCGGCAAATTAGGGGTTAATAATTGAAGTTAGGTGTCGGCGATGTTAGGGAGGGCAGATTAGGGGTTAATACTGTTTCTTATAGGGTTATTGAGGCGGGAGTGAGGCGGATTAGGAGTTAATAATTGTAGGTAGGTGGTGGCGACGTTGTGGGGGACAGATTAGGGGTTAATAAATATAAAATAGGGGTCGGCGGTGTTAGGGGCAGCAGATTAGGGGTACATAAGGATAACGTAGGTGGCGCCGCTGTGCGGTCGGCAGATTAGGGGTTAATAATTGTAGGTAGGTGGTGGCGACATTGGGGGCGGCAGATTAGGGGTTAATAAATATAATATAGGGGTCAGCGGTGTTAGGGGCAGCAGATTAGGGGTACATAAGTATAACGTAGGTGGCGGCGGTGTGCGGTCGGCAGATTAGGGGTTAAAAAAAAATATTAGAGTGGTGGTGATGTGGGGAGACCTCGGTTTAGGGGTACATAGGTAGTTTATGGATGTTAGTGTACTGTAGAGCACAGTAGTTAAGAGCTTTATGAACCGGCGTAAGCCCAAAAAGCTCTTAACTCCTGTTTTTTTTCTGCGGCTGGAGTTTTGTCGTTAGATTTCTAACGCTCACTTCAGCCAAGACTCTAATACTCTAATACTCTAAATCTAAAGATTCCATTGAAAACATAGGATACGCAAATGGCGTAGGGGGATCTGCGGTATGGAAAAGTCGCGGCTGGAAAGTGAGCATTAGACCCTTTCCTGACTGACTCCAAATACCAGCGGGCGGTAAAAACCAGCGTTTGGAGCCTCTAACGCTGGTTTTGACGGATAACGCCAAACTCCAAATCTAGGCGATACTTTTTACCTCTATGATTACCTTGTATCAATGCTTCTGCAGACTGCCTCCTTATCTCAGATCTTTTGACAGACTAGCATTTCAGGTAATTAGTGCGGACTTACATAACTTCATGTGCATGAGCACAATATTTTTTTTATGAAACACATGAACTAACATGTGAAAACTGTCAAATGCATTCAGAAAAGAGGCGGCCTTCAAGAAATTAGAAATAAGCATATGAGCCTACCTAGGTTTAGCATTTACCATGTCATGAGAAATTAAACCAAGAAGAACCTAAGGTGTTAAAGTCAAATAGATTAGAAAGCAGCTACATATTTTATTAAAGATTAAACTACAGTGTTTTAAATATCACACAATAGTTTTTGCAGATGAAAAAAAGTGAATACAAAAATATCATAAATATTTTTGATCAAAACCAATTAAAGAAAAAAATAAGAATATTTTTTTCTTTGATACATAGTTCTTGGTATTTTCATAAAACATCTCAAATATATAAACCAAGCTGAAGATTCTATGTAGGCTTGTGCATTTATTCCGATGCATGGATATTCATTTTGTTTTAACTAAACTAATATCTGAAATAATACATTAACTCATTTAAAGAATAACAAATATAATTCATTAGTATATTCGTTAATCTTTAAATTATGTGTATAGCTACATATAGTGCTAATCGTCTTCATTAGAGCAGCAGATCCCAGAGCCTTCTCCTTTAGCGTAAGCATAGGGCATCCTAATCCAGCCTTTTTCACAGAATCCAGGACCACTCTAATAGGAGAATTAGGCCCTGGTCCCCCACCTGTGCTAACAGAGAAAATTCTTTAGCACACGCTCTGGGATCCGCTGCACTAATATCTAGTATCCTACAGGTGATCACCACCCGCAGCAAGATAACATTTACATTTGTAAATTACATTACTGAACATTCATTCAAAATGATTTGTACGAAACAAATTATTCAGTGCTGCACAAGTCTAGTTCTATGTATATTGCAAAGCAGGCCTGCCCTTTGGGTGGGGTGGGTGGGGCACCGGCCACGGGCCCTGCACTTTGTGGGGCCCCCACACACAGTCAGAGATGTCACTGATATTTACACTGACACCAGTAAAAGCATACCTCCCAATAGTCTCAGCTGGATGGGAACTAGCGATTACAATCTCAACTCTCAATATGCCAGTTTCTGGAAGGTACAGTATGTTTCTGCTGAGTACATTTAACCAGTAACTTGATGGCTGTGTGACTATAAGGCAGGTGCTTGTCCCAATTTGGTATCTGAGTTTTATTAAAGGGTGGCTATACGTTTATATAGAAGTTACTTTTGTTCTGGACCGTTTTTTTACACACATAATAAGCCAGATGTCCAGCATTTAGTAATTATCAGGATAAATAAACTTGTATCACCTTTGATTTATTTTCATTATTTCTAATACTGTTTTTTGGTTACATATGTAAGAGCAGTAATATACACATATAGTATATATTAATTTACAAATGTCCCTCAAAAAAAGAAGGAAAAAAGTAAAGATATCTGAAGGACTTTCTTATCATGTGTCATTTGGAATTATCTGCTCACATACTTGAAATTATGAGGAATTGTACAAATTAAACTTAACTTTTACTAGAAATAAGTTAAAAGATCGTTAAGAGTTTTATTTGTACAATTCCCTCTAATTATAAGTGTGTTTGTAGATTATTTAGAAATGACGCATGATAAGAGAGTCCTTAAAATATCTTTACTTTTTTCCTTCTCTCTTTGAGGGACTTTTGTATATTAATTTATATATTAAATATATAAGTTACTCTCCCAATACATAATCATATATGTTTATGGTTAATAATAAGGGTGACTGGGTAAAAAAAAAAAGTGTAGATAAGGATAACTGATTTATTGGATATCTTGGATATTGTAATTCTTTTTTCCGTACCTTAATTATTTCAACTTCTTTACCAAAGCCCATAAGTTGTTCCTCACAAAAAAGCTGTTAAGTATTTTCTGTGTGCTCTGGTAAACATATAAATCCAATTTTAAAAAAGCCTTATTAATTAATTAATTAATTATTAACTTACAATGAGGTATTACTTTAGGTACTATCAGCCTATATAGTGCTTTTGTTATTTTAGGTTTTGTATATACAAATCACAAAGCATTATCATTAAATATACACAATTTAATGATAAAATACCTTTCCACATTCAGCATCAGAAATAATTTGTACAAATTAAGTAAGTTCTCTCTCTTTTGGGAAGAAACCTATAATTAAGGGGGTCTATCTGGAGATTGAGCTATGTGCATGAGTGAGGCAGAATGGTAGCTCTGTATTGTTATATGTCTGTATATAGGTTACTGGGAAGCAGGGCCGCCATCAGGGGTTGACAGGGGTGACTCCTGTCAGGGGCCCAATGGGCTAGGGGGGCCCCATGAGGCAAGAACTAAAAAAAAAAAAAATTTTTTTTTTTTTAAATTCTGGCAGCCACCAGTGGGTGGGAAATGTTATTACAAGGAGTAAAGTATTAGCATTTGAGATGATTTCTGAGTGTGCACTAAACCACTATGCACAGTGTGAGACAGACTTGGCACTTTGTTTGTAGAGTGTGTGCCTGAGTCAGGCGGCTGATCACTTTCATTTGCAGAGGAGGTAGGACTTACTTAGCAAATGTTTTTTATTTCTTTGTGCAATTTAAGATTGTAACTTCAGTTTGGTAGTAGTTGTATGGTGGGGCCAGGGGTCCATAAAACACATTTTTTTAGCAGCAGTGTATTTATGATTATTTGACAATGCTATAGAAATTCTATATTTAAAACCATGCAGAGATGTTTCCTCCTCAATAAACAAATGATATATATATTACATTCCAGTTTACTGCCCCTTTATGCAAGGACTTTCCAGATACAAGGAGGCATTTTTACATCTGCATAACATTTTATACTCTAGACTAAGATTGCTCAGTGTTGGAAATGAGACAGGTTAACTTAAAACTGTTCAGTTTACTCTACAGCTGACTTAATTTTGAAATGCATACCAGCAAGCTTAAATCCTGCATTTAACCAGATCTAATGGTATGAGTACCACAGCTTATGGTTCCACCAAGACCATATAGAGTACAGCATTTTCAAAATCCACAAGTACAGCTGACATTTGTACACTATATTTGAAGTGGTGCTCTTGGTTAGGGAAAATGGGGAAAATATCAAACAAACATATGTCAACCTTTTAAAAGTAATTTTCTTCATCTAGCCATCTACCCAGATCATTAATGTACAATTTTGAATTCACAGAATTATTTTTGTTTGCACATTTACAAATATGATTCTTTAAAAAGTTATCTCTGAATTTCTGCATTTTTTTTATCATGCATGTCACACACTGTTGATTTAGGGGATGCAAGGTGCATAAATGTTTCCTCCTGTGAGTGTTTCTGTTTGTGTCTGTGTTTATGTCTTTGTGCTTTGGTTTGTGTCTCTATGAGTGTGTATGTATTTTTTTTCTGTTGGTATCTCTGTGAGGGTGGGTGTGTATGTCTTTGTGCATTTTCTGTGGATGTCTGTGAGGGTGTGTGCATATGTCTTTGAGCTTTTGCTATGGGTGTCTCTGTGAGGGTGGGTGTGTATGTCTGTGTTTTCTGTGTTTTCTGTGGATGTCTCTGAGGGTGTGTGTGTGTATGTATGTATGTCTGTGTTTTCTGTGGATGTTTCTGAGAGGGTGTGTATTTTCTGTGGGTGTCTCTGTGAGGGTGCGTGTGTGTATGTCTTTGTGTGTTTTCTGTGGATGTCTCAGTGAGGGTGTGTATGTATGTCTTTCTGTGTTTTCTGTGGGTGTCTCTGTGTGTGTGTGTGTATGTCTTTGTGTGTTTTCTGAGGCTGTCTCTGTTGGTGTTTCCTTGGGTGTATGTGCAAGTTTGAGTTTGTGTGTGTGTGTGTGTGTCCATTGTCTGTTCCTTTTTAGGATATTTTGACCTTACTACTGATTATTCACATCTTTCTACAGACTTTGAGACTAATGAGACCTTTCCGGAAGTCACCAATCTACCATTTAACCTTTAAATTATTGTTTAGGCAGTTCAGGGCCCTTCCTTTCAGCCACGGCATGCTGTTATCATCATTTAGTTGGCATCTTCCTTTACAAAAAGATCATCAGAACTCCATATTTTGTTTTCTAAATCTCCTTTTTTTTTTTTACAAAACTGTAGTTTACCTCATTACTTGTCAGGTCAATGTAAACAAGTGCTAAGTGTCTGTTTGGGTGTCTGTGTCTGAGTTTCTTTGCTTGTTTGCTAGAGTGTCTATATGTGAATCCTTATGTGTGAGTGTGTGTGTGTGTTTCAGTGTATGTTACTACCTTTACAACATTTCCAAGCTTAAATAGACACTTAAGAATAAGGTGCATATACGTTTTAGTCACTTGGTCAAAAATTGCACATGTCAAAGGAGGGGGGGGGGACCCTGATCAATGGTTAAGTCAGGGGCCCCAAAATTTCTAGTGGCGGCCCTGCTGGGAAGGGTTGATCAGAGTGATGTTTATGTATGTATATATTTAAATATGTGCGTATGAATGTATGTGTGTGTATAATAGTACCTATGGGGGGCAGCAGCAGAGCTCGGGAAACTGGGAGAAAAGTGTCCCTCTTTGGCTATTTCAAATGTTAAGAGGGGTGGTAAAAGTGCTGGCCAATAGGAAGGCAGTGCCATGGTAAGTATACACCAATAAGAAGAAGGCATTGGAAGTAGCCTGCAGTAGGAGGCAGAAATTAAAAGCCCCTTGGTGCTGAACCCAAGCACTCAGTTAGTGACAGGCAGGGCGTCAGGCCTAGTGCTGGCTATTACTCTTTAGCCCCTCTCTCTTAAAGCCTGTGAGAAGTAAAGTGCACACAACAGATTAGGCTTTTTCAGAGAAGACAGGAAACATGTGCCACTTGAGGTTGCTCTTTTCTGAAGTAGATAAAGCTCCTTTACACCGTTGCAGCGCAGACCGAGCTCTGCACTGCTAATATAGAGCCAGTTAACTGTCATTGGAGGAATAAAATTAAATCACTAAATGCCGACAGCATATGCTGTCGGCAATTAACATTACACAAGCATTTCTGGTAAAACGATTGAGCAATGCCGCCCCCTGCACATTCGCGGCTAATCGCCCACTAGCAGGGGGTGTCAATCATCCTGATCATATTGGCAGACGAGTTAAGGAGCAGTGGTCTTAACACTGCTGCTTCTAAACTTCTGTTTCCGGAGAGCCGAAAGGTTTGTGTGGTATAAGCAACATCTGCTGCTTAGTTAATATACCCCCTAAACTTAAATATGAGAGGCAGAAGAGAAAGAAAAAACAAGGTTAAAATGATATTAATCAAATATGTGCCTTTAAATCTATATCTGACAGACTTTTTAGCAGCCTTCTGCACAGTGTTGCTTGCTAACTAATATGTTCTACATGTATCCTGTTTTTGCAGCCTTTTTTTTTTCCTTATTTTTTTCTCTGCCCCTCAATTGTTTGTTTAGGTATCAGATTAAAACCTAAACATGCAACTGAGATGCAAAAAAAAAAAAAACAAGGCAAAAAGATATTAACAAGGATATTGGCAAAATATTTACCAGACTCTCAGCTAGATTACGAGTTGTGCGTTATGAGTGAAAAAACAGCATTATGGTTCTTTTTCACTACTGCTGGTATTACAGGTCTTGTAGGTATATCTGTAACACAACGTAACTACCGCACCTTTCAAAAAGTCCTTTTTCAATGGGACTTCCATAGCGCCGGTATTACGAGTTTGCCTGTCCGGCCAAAAAGTGAGTGGTACACCCTATAATTACAAGATCTGTACCGCCACCTGAAAGTCAGTAGTTATGAGTTTTACGCTACAAAGCTGTACCATAAAACTCATAACTAAAGTGTTACAAAGTACACTAACACCCATAAACTACCTATTAACCCCTAAACCGAGGCCCTTCTGCATCGCAAACACTATAATGAAATTATCAACCCCTAATCTGCTGCTCTGGACATCGCCACCGTTACAATAAACATATTAACCCCTAAAACGCTGCACTCCCGCATCTCAAACACTAGTTAAATATTATTAACTCCTAATCTGCTGCCCCCAATGTCGCCGCCACCTACATACACTTATTAACCCCTAATCTGCTGTCCCTAACATCGCCGCAAACCTACATTACTGTTATTAACCCCTAATCTGCTGCCCCCAAAATCGCTGCCACCTAACTACACTTATTAACCCCTAATCTGCTGTCCCCAATGTCGCTGCCACTATACTAAAGTTATTAACCCCTAAACCTAACCCTAAGTCTAACACTAACAATAACGTAACCCTAACCCTAACACCCACTAACTTTAACCTAATTAAAATAATTACAAATAAAAGTTACAATTAATACCTAAATAATTCCTATTTAAAACTAAATACAAACTTACCTGTAAAATAAAACCTTTGCTAGCTACAATATAACTAATAGTTACATTGTAGCTATCTTAGGTTTTATTTTTATTTCACAGGTAAGTTTGTATTTATTTTAATTAGGTTGATTAGTTAGTAAATAGTTATTAACTATTTACTAACTACCTAGTAAAAATAAATACAAATTTACCTGTGAAATAAAACCTAATCTGTCTTACAGTTAAACCTTACATTACACTAAAATAAATTAATTACATTAAGGAAATACAATTAATTAAATTACAAAAAAATAAACACTAAATTACACAAAATAAAAAAGAAATTTTCAAATATTTAAACTAATTACATCTAATCTAATAGCCCTATCAAAATAAAAAATCCCCCCCCCCAAAAAAAACCCCTAGCCTACACTAAACTGCCAATAGCCCTTAAAAGGGCCTTTTGCCCCAAAGAAATCAGCTCTTTTACCTGTAAAAAAAATACAAACAACCCCCCAACAGTAAAACCCACCACCCACACAACCAACCTCCAAATAAAATCCTATCTAAATAAACCTAAGCTCCCCAAAGCCCTTTTAAGGGCATTTGGATGGGCATTGCCTTTAAAAGGGCATTTAGCTCTTTTATATTGCCCAAAACCCTAAGCTAAAAATAAAACCCACCATATACATATAAACCCTTAAAACAAAACTAAGACAAACCCCCAAAGATCCACTTACAGTTTTTGAAGACCGGACATCCACCCTCATCCAGGCAGGAGAAGTCTTCGTCCAAGCGGCAAGAAGTCCTCAACGAAGCCGGAAAACGTCTTCATCCAAGCGGCAAGAAGTCGTCCTCCAGGCGGGCAGAAGTCTTCATCCAGACGGCTTCCTCTATCTCATCCTTCTGGCGCAGAACGGGTCCATCTTTAAGACATCCGGCGCGGAGCATCCTCTTCATACGGTCCCAGCCATTCCCTGTAGGTTGCCTTTAAGGGACGTCATCCAAGATAGCGTCCCTTGAATTCTGATTGGCTAATAGAATTCTATCAGCCAATTTGGAATTAAAGGGTAAAAAATCCTATGGGCTGATGCAATCAGCCAATAGGATTGAGCTTTAATCCTATTGGCTGATCCAATCAGCCAATAGGATTGAGCTTGCATTATATTTGCTGATTGAAACAGGCCATCCAAATGCCCCTTTCAGGGCAATGGGAAGCTTAGGTTTATTTAGATAGGATTTTATTTGGGGGTTGGTTGTGTGGGTGGTGGGTTTTACTGTTGGGGGGTTGATTGTATTTTTTTTTACAGGTAAAAGACCTGATTTCTTTGGGGCAATGCCCCCCAAAAGGCCCTTTTAAGGGCTATTGGCAGTTTAGTGTAGGCTAGTTTTTTTTCTTTTTTGGGGTGGGTTTTTTATTTTGATAGGTCTATTAGATTTGGAGTAATTCATTTTTATTTTTGATAATTTCTTTTTTTTATTTTGTGTAATTAAGTGTTTATTATTTTTTGTAATTTATATAAATTTTTTATTTATTTTATTTAATTTTAGTGTAATGTTAGGTGTTAGTGTGAGGCAGGTTAGGTTTTATTTTACAGGTAAATTTGAATTTATTTTAACTAGGTAGCTAGTAAATAGTTAATAACTGTTTACTAACTAGTCTACCTAGTTAAAATATATACAAACTTACCTGTGAAATAAAAATAAAACCTAAGATAGCTACAATGTAACTATTAGTTATATTGTAGCTAGCTTTGGGTTTATTTTACAGGTAAGTAAATATTTATTTTTAAATAGGAGTTATTTAGTTATTAATAGTAAGTTTTATTTAGAATTATTTTAATTATATTAATGTTAGGGGTGTTAGGGTTAGGGTTATGTTAGGGTTAGACTTAGGTTTAGGGTTAGGTTTATATGTATTTAGTGTTAGTGATGTGGGAGGCCAGAGGTTTAGGGGTTAATAACTTTAGTATAGCGGTGACGTTGGGGGCAGCAGATTAGGGGTTAATAAGTGTAGGTAGGCGGCGACATTGGGGGCAGCAGATTAGGGGTTAATAAATGTATGCAGGTGGCGATATTGAGGATGGCAGATTAGGGGTTAATAAGTGTAATGTAGGTGTCAGCGATGTCGGGGACAGCAGATTAGGGGTGTTTAGACTCTGGGTTTATGTTAGGGTGTTAGGTGTAAACATACATTTTGTTTCTCCATAGACATCAATGGGGCTACGGTACAGAGCTTTACACTCCCTCACTGCAGGTATTAGGCTTTTTTTTAGCCGGCTCTCCCCATTGATGCCTATGGGAAATCGTGCACAAGCACGTCAAAGCAGCTTAAAGCAGAGCTGGTATTTGTGTGCGGTATGGAGCTCAACGCAGCCATATCGCCCGCAAACGCCGGGTTTTTGCAAACCTGTAATAGCAGCGCTATTAAAAGTGAGCTGTGGAAATAACTTGCAAGCTATTAGCGGACCACTCATAATGCAAAACTCGTAGTCTGGCTGTCTGACTTTAGCATATTTACAACAGATGCTTCTGTTTGAGTGCTTTGAGTGTGACTAAATCTGCTTTTGCCATGTGAGTGTGTGCTGTGTGTGTATGAGTCTGTGTGGGTGTAGGTATAAGTCTGTGTTTCTGTGTGTATGAATCTGTGTGTGTGTGTATATGAGTCTTTGTGTCTATGAGTCTGTGTGTGTTTGTATGAGTCTGTGTGTGTATGAATCTGTGTGTGTATGAATATGTGTGTGTATGAATAAGTGTGTGTGTATGAGCCTGTGTGTGTGAGAGAGAATCTATGTGTGTGTGTGTGTGTGAGTCTGTGTATGTGTGAGTATGAGTCTGTGGGGCTTGTCAGAAACAGCAGTTTTGAAACAGCGGTCTTTAGACCGCTGCTCCCTAACTGGTCCCCCTGCTCTGAGGCTGCAGACATCAATCCGCCCCATCCTATACGATCGGGCTGATTGACACCCCCTGCTACCAGCCAATGGGTCGCAAATCTGCAGGGGGCAGCATTGCACAATCAGTTCTGGTGAACTGCTTGTGCAATGTTAAATGCCGACAGTGTATGCTGTCGGCATTCAGCAATGTCTGTCGGACATGATACGTTGCGGCATATCATGTCGGACAGACATTGATAATTTGACTCCTCTATGTGTGTATGAATCTGTGTGTGTGTATACATTTGTGCGTGTTTATGAATCTCTGTGTGTGTGAGTGTGTATGAGTCTGTGTGTGTGTGAATCTGTGTGTGTGTATGAATCTGTGTGTGCATGAGTCTGTGTGTGTGTATATGAGTCTGCGTGTGTGTATATGAGTCTGTGTGTGTGTGTGCGCGAATCTGTGCGTGTGTATGAATCTGTGTGTGTGTGTGTGAATCTGTGTGTGTGTATGAATCTGTGTGTGTATGAGTCTGTGTGTGTGTGAGTCTGTGTGTGTGTGAGTCTGTGTGTGTAAGAATCTGTGTGTGTATATGAATTTCTGTGTGTGTGTAAATCTGTGTGTGTATAAATCTGTGCATGTGTGTGTATGTGAGTCTCTGTGTGTGTATGTGAGTCTGTGTGTGTGTGTGTGTGTGTGTGTGTGAATATGTGTGTGTATGAGTCTGTGTGTGTGTATATAAGTCTGTGTGTGTGTATATGAGTCTGTGTATATGAATCTGTGCATGTGTATGAATCTGTGCATGTGTATGAATCTGTGCATGTGTATGAATCTATGTGTGTGTATGAATATCTGTGTGTGTATGAATCTATGTGTGTATGAATCGGTGTGTGTATGAATCTGTGCTTCTCTGTGTCTGTGTGTATGTGAGTCTCTGTGTGTGTATGAGTCTGTGTGTGTATAAGTCTGTGTCTGTGTATATGATTCTGAGTGTGTGTGTATGAATCTGTGTGTGTGTATGAATCTGTGTGTGTGTATGAATCTGTTTGTGTATGGATCTGTGTGTGTGTGTGTGTGTGAGTCTCTGTGTGTGTGTTTGTATGTGAGTCTCTATGTGTGTGTGTGTGAGTCTGTGTGTGTGTGTGTGTGTGTGTGTGTGTGCGCGCGCTTGGGCACCAGAAGGAAATGAATATGGATGCCATGTTAGCTTTGTTGCATTAAAAAAAAGATACTCTATTATATGTTTTTTGCATGCTGAATAAAAATCCATTCATTTAACCTGTCCACTCATTCAGCAACTTGCTGGTGACTATGCATAATACAGTATACAGTGCATTAACATGTTGTTCTTGCTAGTTTACAGATTACTTTATACACATTTTACTTTATTTTTATGCAAAACATTTTACGTTTTACTATATATATATATGGCAGTGTTATTTATAATTCTCTCTTCCAAATTCACTTTTGGAGTGGTGTGCTTCACTTTGTCAATTTCAGAGCTAACCTCCCTGAGACTTTATATAACACCCATTCCCCCCCCTTTCCTATACAATTATACAGTATATAGGTGATTGCTGTCTTGCTCTGGGGCGGGATCAGGAGCATCACTATAAGGATTAGTTTCCTTCTTGACTGGTCTTGCAAAGCTAGTGCCTCAGGGTTGACAAAAAGTGGTTATATTATCAGGCGTACAGGCATGTGTATCTCTGTGCAGGTTTGGTGACTAGCATTAATTAAAATTCATGTAACTAACTTCTGTTTTAAACTATGTTTTATTTTGGCTCCTTACTAGTAAAATAGGGCATTGAAACTGTTAAATAACTATCACTAAGGAAATATATAGTGGGCATGACATATATGGTAGACATGTGCAGCCGCGAAAAATTTGGTTCGGTTTGGATCGATTCGGACCGATTCGAATTTCGTTTCGGATCGATTCGAATTCGGAAGAAATTGAATGAATTCGATTCGGATTCATTCGGATTCTTTCGGATTCGAAAAAAATTGGTTCGAATTCGGTTCGGTTCGGTTTGATTCGGTTCGAATCGATTCGGATTTTCGGAAATTCGGTCACTGTAAAGTGGGATGTGCTGTGTATTACACTAGTATACTAGTGTAATACACAGCCATCCGAATCCATCCGAATCTACCGAATAAATTCGAATCGATTCCGATTTATTCAGTAGATTCGGAACTACCGCAATTCGGAAATTCAAATCGATCCGAATCTCCGAATTCGAACAAATTTGTCCGAATTTTGATTCGGGCCGAACTGAATCGCACATGTCTAATATATGGGCGGGGTTCCCAGTAGGCTGGATATACAAGGTGGGGAATAGAGGGCTGGGGGGCCCCCGCAGATTTTTCTTGCCCGGGCCCTGCAAATGCTAAGGGTAGCACTTTTGCAAAGGCTAGCATTACAGTATGAACTGAAGTTAATTTCAGATCTTTTGGTGCAGAATGGGTTTGATGAACTGCCCTTGCTCATGGAATTAACTATAATCTTTATTTAGATTTACAAAACAACATTTTCATACATCAAACACAGAAAACAATTTTATCATGAAGTATTAACAATCACATTTTTCAATGCACAATTGAATATATTCTGGCTTGATTTTAAGTGGGTTGCTGTCACAGGTTCACTGACAGCCTACAGCTTTTGCAGCAATGTCAAAGAAAAAAAATCAAAGCAAGGGATTGAAATATTGTTTTACATTAGTAGTCTGAGCAGCACCCAGTTCCCAATACTTTATGTTAGACACCATTACAAATACACAGACAATGCAGACATAGCTATTATTGTGATCTCCAGAGATTGGCATGCAGTCTGGATTCAAGCATCAGAATCAGATTTATTGGACTATGACTATGTGCTTTATGCAGAAAGAACCAATGAATCTTGTGTTGAAATGATTAAAATTGTAATTGTACAATATCTGAGATCCAAGAACAAGAACCATTTTTCACAACAGAACACTTAGCAATTGGACAGACTCAGTCTGCCTGCATCACAGCACTTTTAGCTGTTTCAAAACCTTGACACATAAATCAAAGGCAAGTATGGTGCAAACTCCTACAAATGCAGTATTGAAAGTGTATTTAATGTGTCAGTGGAATAGTAGCGCATCAGATTCACTGCAGTTAAAAAATAAATATCAACCAATGATTTGCTAACACAGGTGCTTCATTTATTCTAAGCCTTATTCAATAAAGCGCTGGCAACAAAAATGTAAATAAAAATTGTTAAATAAGTGGCAATAGTAACAGCCATAAACAAATGTTTTGTTTGTTTGCTTTTTGTTAATTCAATAAAAAATTGTTATAAAGAAATTATTACTAAGATGTTTTGCGTTTTTTTTTTTAATTCAAGTCTATTCTATGCCATTCATAAATTCCATCATAAAACCATTTGTCTTATGTTTTTATAATGCATTTAGTCCACCTAAATAACCCCTATACCTTGCATGGGTATAATTTGACATCATTATTCCAATCGGAAAATTCATTTTCCTTCTCAAACTCTACAATTTGGACTTCTTGAGGACATTTTATTTTCCATTTTGAATAGTATTTCATGCCTGTTTGAACTATTTTTACACAATGTTCAAATTGTTGTGAATGCTCAGATTCAATTATCCCTTTCCCTAAATGGATGTAGATCTACGCCATTTGGTACATAACCCATCATACCACATAATGTAGATCTACATCCACAATGCTGGAAGTCCAAGCAGTCTAGGTTATCAAGTGACAACTGAGACTTGATGTTAGCGGGCTTCCAGCATCTGCCAGATTGCCAGATTGTTACAGACACTGACACTACAGAAAAATATATAGCATTTTTTAAATACTATAAATTGGGTAGTGGCAGACAGCTGCCAGTACTTAAGATGGGTGTCCTAGTGGGAGGGGGTTAGATAGATGTTTGGGAGGGATCAGGGGGTGGGTGGGTTGATGAAGGATCCCTTCACTGGAAAAAGCATAATTAAAAAAAAAAAAAAACCTAAACTGCATATTGGCAGACTGTCTGCCAGTACCTATATTGCTGGTGAGGAGTGTGTGTGTGTGTGTGTGTGTGTGTGAGGGGGAGCTGTTTGGTAGGGACCAGGGAGGTGGGAGGGTAATCCCTATGTTACAATCCTATCAAATATATTATAACAATTAAACCTTGTAAATACACCAAAAATAAAAGATAAAACAACAATGTGTATAATTTCCGCCAAACCAAGGATATAATGTCCAGTGGTCTACTGGTATAAAAGCCCCGGAAAGAGAAAAAAAAATACACAATGGTGAAGTCTTGTAGAATATGAAACTGGAACAATGTAAAGAGTCGTACTCACACAGGTTAGGACTATAACTCAGCTCTAAGTTTAAAAGCCCATGCAATCAATCCTTGCCGCATAGTAGAACACATAGGACTGAAATAACTTTAAAACAGTTTTGAAATCACTCAGGTGCAAATAGATACTTGTATGTAAAACAACAATACATCAAGCAAACAAATATTTAATACTATTTTGACAAGGATATACTATGCAAGGTAAGTGCACAAAAATAAAAATATTACAAAAATATATGTAAGTCTTAAAATTAGAATTAATTTAGAATAAAATTAAGATAATAAAACAAATCATATACATTATCAAACCTGGGATCGAACATCTGACCTTGTAAAAAAGAGAATCCTGAACCAATGATATAACAACTCTTCTATAATAGCCAGCTACCTTAATACATGGAATTTTAATTAATGCCATGTAAGACTTATACTAGTCTTAAAGAGACATAAAAAGGAATATTAGCAAATAATTAATTATAGAAATTAGTAGATAAGAATATTTCCTATATATTGTACCATTAAATCAACATTTCAGTGATGCAGAATAAAAACAAACTAGATAAAAAAAGTACACAAAAGAAAATCCATAAAGATGTAATTAATCTAAAAAGTGATTTGATTTAAATACTTTTATTCCTTATGGACTGAATAAAGATTTTGAATTTTATCACTTCACTATTGTGTATTTTTTTTCTCTTTCGGAGGTTGTAGAGCTAGTAGTACAATTTGAAAGTAAGCACGAGTGATTGAGCATAATCAAAGTTAACCTCAGAGCTCTGGTTAACCATTTAGTAAAACAAAGAAGTGTCACAAAACACAGTTACACTCATAAAAACACTATCTAAAAAAATAATTTCAAAAAAATGCACAAAAAAGTTATAAAGGGTCAAAGATATGAGGTCTCAGGTGTTAGAAAAAAGGCAGGCAAGGGCTTTAATATTGAGATACATACATATACCTGTATAAAGGCTATATTACAAGTAAAGTGCTAATTTATCGCAAGTCCGTAAACAGGCAAATTCGCCCGTTTGCGGGTGCGTGATAAATAACCATCCATTGTAAGTGACTACTTATGGCGGGGGGGGTAGCAATTAGCGCTCTGAAAATTACATTTTAAAATGTGCCCTAATTGCCCCCAAAATAATGTGTGTTGTAATTTTTAATAAAGAAAGGTAGAATTTTTATTGTTTTATAAAATAATGGTACTACGCAATTGTTTAGAGGTTATATTGAGTGGCTGTGGGGTGTTAGAAAGAAATCGGAACTGAAAAGTGCTATTACATTGCGTTCTATGGAGACTGTTTGTTCCCTGTAAATATATATGTATATGCTTATATCATTATATTATTATTTTATTATATTTTCTGCCCAAAGCTGGACAACTTACCCCCTTCATTGCATTAGGTTCTCAGGGCGTGTCTCAGGACATGAGAAGGAGTATCCCATTGGAGCCTATGGAAGCATGGTGTATTGAGTACAAAGCTTCAATGCAATGCTAACGCAAGCTCACGTTCACATTGTGCTCGACCAGCACACAATTTTGCACTCCACTCATAATCTAGCCCTAAATATATATATGTATATATATATATATATATATATATATATATATATGTACAGTATCTCACAAAAGTGAGTACACCCCTCATATTTTTGTAAATATTTTATTATATCTTTTCATGGGACAGCACTGAAGAAATGACACTTTGCTACAATGTAAAGTAGTGAGTGTACAACTTGTATAACCGTGTAAATTTACTGTCCCCTCAAAATAACTCAACACACAGCAAATAATGTCTAAACCATTGGCAACAAAAGTGAGTACACCCCTAAGTGGAAATGTCCAAATTGGGCCCAATTAGCCATTTTCCCTCCCAGGTGTCATGTGACTCGTTAGTGTTACAAGGTCTCAGGTGTGAATGAGGAGCAGGTGTGTTAAATTTGGTGTTATTACTCTTACACTCTCTCATACTGGTCACTGGAAGTTCAACATGGCACCTCATGGCAAAGAACTCTCTGAGGATCTTAAAAAAAATAATTGTTGCTCTACATAAAGATGGCCTAGGCTATAAGAAGATTGCCAAGACCCTAAAAGTGAGCTGCAGCACAGTGGGAAAGACCATATAGCGGTTTCACAGGACAGGTTCCACTCAGAACAGGCCTCGCCATGGTCGACCAAAGAAGTTGAGTGCACGTGCTCAGCGTCACATCCAGAGGTTGTCTTTGGGAAATAGATGTATGAGTGCTTTGCTGCAGAGATTGAAGGGGTGGGGGGTCAGCCTGACAGTGCTCAGACCATATGCCTCACACTGCATCAAATTGGTCTGCATGGCTGTCGTCCCAGAAGGAAGCCTCTTCTAAAGATGATGCAAAATAAAGCCCACAAAAAGTTTGCTGAAGACAAGCAGACTAAGGACATGGATTACTGGAACATGTCCTGTGGTCCAATGAGACCAAGATAAACTTATTTGGTTCAGATGGTGTCAAGCGTGTGTGGCGGCAACCAGGTGAGGAGTACAAAGACAAGTGTGTCTTGCCTACAGTTAAGCATGATGGTGGGAGTGTCATGGTATGGGCCTGCATGAGTGCTGCCGGCACTGGGGAGCTAGAGTTTATTGAGGGAACATGAATGCCAACATGTACTGTGACATACTGAAGCGGAGACTGGACTGCAGGGCAGTATTCTAACATGATAATGACCCCAAACAGACCTCCAAGAAGACCACTGTCTTGCTAAAGAAGCTGAGGGTAAAGGTGATGGACTGGCTAAGAATGTCTCCAGACCTAAACCCTATTGAGCATTTGTGGGGCATCCTCAAATGGAATGTGGAGGAGCGCAAGGTCTCTAACATCCACCAGCTCTGTGGTGTCATCATAGAGGAGTGGAAGAGGACTCCAGTGGCAACCTGGGAAGCTCTGGTGAACTCCATGCCCAAGATGGTTAAGGCAGTGCTGGGAAATAATAGTGGCCACACAAAGTATTGACACTTTGGGCCAAATTTTGGCATTTCCACTTAGAGGTGTACTCACTTTTGTTACCAACGGTTTAGACATTAATGGCTGTGTGTTGAGTTATTTGTAGGGGACAGCAAATTTACACTGTTATACAGGCTTTACACTCACTAATTTTCATTGTAGTGGCATTTCTTCAGTATTGTCACATGAAAATATATAATAAAATATTTACAAAAATGTGAGGGGTGTACTCACTTTTGTGAGATACTGTGTGTGTGTATATATATATATATATATATATATATATATTTATATTTATATGTGTGTACATATGTATTTATATGTGTATATATGTATTTACACATATACAGTATATGTATACATATATAGACATATAGGATGATTATTATAGGATGATAAGATTATTTTCCACTTTTTTGCTCCATTGATTTCTATGGGGCAATACGTGAATGCACATGCAATATTCTAAGTTCGGCTTTTTGCGTGCACTGGGTTAGCTCGTGAGTGAAAACATTTTATTTTCAACTTGTAAAACTAGTGCTGCCCGTCACGTGCAAAAAAACTTAAGCAGGAGCTTTGAATACCGCTTGAAATCCGTCCCTATATCATTGGTTTAGTGCATATTATACACAATTTCATTTTTTTTTTAAATAATATTACCTTTACCAGCTGCAATTAGCAGCCTACTTATTACCACAAAGTAATGGCAAAACCATGCATGCCTGCTATGTCTGAGCGCTGCGGAATCTGTTGGCGCTCTACAAATAACCGATAATAATAATAATAACAAAAAAGATCTAAGAAAAGTTTTAAAAACCATTTGTGTTGTAACTGCACAAGTGGTATAGACATACTTTCAGTGAGAAAACTAAAGTTTGTGAAAAAGTTACCAATTATTTTATAGATGATTGCATTTGTTGGCAAAATTGTGACATGAAATATACTGTACCAAAATGAGCCTAAATCAATACCTTCGGTTGTCTTTAAAAAAAAGATATAATTTGAAAGGTTCATAAAAAAAACAAGGATCTATTTTTGTTTAAATGAAGTAAAATTTTTCCGGTATTTGGGATGCTTTTCTCTGAAATTCCCAATAGCAAAGGGGTTAGAAAAAATATCTATGCTTTGAACTTTTTGAAATAATATGTTTTCTATTTTTAAAAAAAAAAAAAAATGTGAAAAATATAGCTCAAATGTCACTTTTAAATCATGTAAATATTAATTTGTAATTACAATGAACAGTTTGGAGGGTAAAAAAGTGTAATGATTTAATTAATCCAAATATTTTAAATCATTAACTACAAGCATGACCTAAATATGTATAGCTTAGAGGAGAGAAGGGAAAGAGGTGATATGATAGCAACTTTCAAGTACATTAAAGGGTTTAGTAAAACTGAGGCTGTGGGTATTTTACATAAAATGGAAAATTCAAGAACAAGGGGTCATGAGCTCAAGCTAAAGGGTAGTAGATTCAGAAGTAATTTGAGGAAGCACTTCTTTACAGAAAGAGTGATTGATTTATGGAATAAACTTCCTCAAGAGGTAGTAGCAACAAACACTGTGGGGGACTTTAAAAATGCATGGGACAAGCATAGGGCTATCCTACGAACTAGATAAGTTTATACTGTTAGGTAAGGTCGGGCAGACTTGCTGGGCCTATGGCTCTTATCTGCCGTCAATATCTATGTTTCTATGTTAAGCATAACATGAATTAAAATACATTTTTGAGTGAAATCATAAGTTTTAAATATCATCATCAACATCATCATCAGTACTGAATCCATTATCTATCATAAATAAAAACAGAGAAGCGCTCAACCTGGGAACAAACAATAGCATAATAGCTTGTTCTATGGCCAGTTACCACCCAAGAAGCAGCATCTTTTTTTACTTAACATGTGCCTTTCACTGAGAAGGACTTTCCTTTAGCATTTCAGTCTGATCCTGACTTAACAGTGCAGTCCAGCCCGAAATACTAGGCAATCGCTCTCTAAACGAGAGAAATGGCAAAACCACAGGTTTTTCTTTTCGGCCTATTGTGGGCCTCCTCAGTGAGGTACAGCCATATCCCTCTAGGCACACTGAGCAACGGGTCCATGTCTGACTTCCTGCATCACCCTTAAAGAGACTTCCCTCAGGGTCATAATTTGCATAAATAAAAACAGAGAAGCGCTCAACTGGGAATGAACAACAGCATAATAGCTTGTTCTATGGCCAGTTACAACCCAAGAAGCAGCCTCTGTTTGCTCAACATATGCCTTTCATAGAGAAGGACTTTCCAGTAGCATATCAGTCTGATCCTGACTTAACAGTGCAGTCCATCCCCAAAATACCAGGCAATCCCTCTCTGAACAAGAGAAACGGCAAAACCCCAGATGTACGTTTCGGCCTATTGTGGGCCTTGCCAGTAAGGTTCAACCATATCCCTCTAGGCCAACTGAGAAACAGGTCAATTTCTAGCTTCCTGCATCACCTTTAAGGAAACTTCCCTCAGGATCATAATTTGCATAAATAAATTAATGAGAAGCACTCAACCTGGGAACGAACAACAGCATAATAGCGTGTTCTATGGCCACCCAAGAAGTAACCTCTTTTTTCTTAACATGTGCCTTTCACAGAGGACTTTCCTGTAGCATATCAGTCTGATCCTGACTTAACAGTACAGTCCATTATCTATCATGCCTGAGCATCTTTTGTAAAAATCTTTTGTGAGACATGAAAATCAAACCTTATTATTTTTAATTTATTTTTTCATGTGTTTATCTACTTGTGAAAAAAACAAATAATACAAATCTTGAAATATTGTTTTTATTGATTCAGCAGTTTCATTTATTGATTAACCCCTTAATGACCACAGCACTTTTCCATTTTCTGTCCGTTTGGGACCAAGGCTATTTTTACATTTTTGCGGTGTTTGTGTTTAGCTGTAATTTTCTTCTTACTCATTTACTGTACCCACACATATTATATACCGTTTTTCTCGCCACTAAATGGACTTTCTAAAGATACCATTATTTTCATCATATCTTATAATTTACTATAAAAAAAAATATAAAATATGAGGAAAAATTGAAAAAAACACACTTTTTCTAACTTTGACCCCCAAAATCTGTTACATATCTACAACCACCAAAAAACACCCATGCTAAATATTTTCAAAATTTTGTCCTGAGTTTAGAAATACCCAATGTTTACATGTTCTTTGCTTTTTTTGCAAGTTATAGGGCCATAAATACAAGTAGCACTTTGCTATTTCCAAACCACTTTTTTCCAAAATTAGCGCTAGTTACATTAGAACACTAATATCTTTCAGGAATCCCTGAATATCCCTTGACATGTATATATTTTTTTTTAGTAGACATCCCAAAGTATTGATCTAGGACAATTTTGGTATATTTCATACCACCATTTCACCGCCAAATGCGATCAAATACAAAAAATCGTTCACTTTTTCACAATTTTTTTCACAAACTTTTGGTTTCTCACTGAAATTATTTACAAACAACTTGTGCAATTATGGCATAAATGGTTGTAAATTCTTCTCTGGGATCCCCTTTGTTCAGAAATAGCAGACATATATGGCTTTGGCGTTGCTTTTTGGTAATTAGAAGGCCGCTAAATGCCACTGCGCACCACAAGTGTATTATGCCCAGCAGTTAAGGGGTTAATTAGGGAGCTTTTAGGGAGCTTGTAGGGTTAATTTTAGCTTTAGTGTAGTATAGTAGACAACCCCAAGTATTGATCTAGGCACATTTTGGTATATTTCATGCCACCATTTCACCGCCAAATGCGATCAAATTGAAAAAAAAGTTAAATTTTTCACAATTTTAGGTTTCTCACTGAAATAATTTACAAACAGCTTGTGCAATTATGGCACAAATGGTTGTAAATACTTGTCTGGGATCCCCTTTGTTCAGAAATAGCAGACATATATGACTTTGGCGTTGATTTCTGGTAATTAGAAGGCCGCTAAATCCTGCTGCGCCTCACACGTGTATTATGGCTAGCAGTGAAGGGGTTAATTAGGGAGTTTGTAGGGAGCTTGCAGGGTTAATTTTAGCTTTAGTGTAGAGATCAGCCTCCCACCTGACACATCCCACCCCCTGATCCCTCCCAAACAGCTCCCTTCCCTCCCCCACCCCACAATTGTCCCCGCCATCTTAAGTACTGGCAGAAAGTCTGCCAGTACTAAAATAAAAGGGTTTTAAAAAAAAAAAAAAAAATTTTTTAGCATATTTACATATGCTAGGGTGTAGGATCCCCCCCTTAGCCCCCAACCTCCCAGATCCCCCCAAAACCGCTCTCTGACCATCCCCTCTGCCTCATTGGGGGCCATCTTGGGTACTGGAAGCTGTCTGCCAGTACCCAGTTTGCAAAAAAAAAAGTGCTTTTTTAATTTTTTGGCTTTTTTCTGTAGTGTAGCTTCCCCCCCCCCCACACAGACAAACCCCCACCACCTTGCTAATCTTTTTTTAAAAAAAAAATATTTAGGCATTTAAACATTTTTTATTAACAAATTTTCTCTAGTGTAGCGGTTCCCACCCGCTCCCTCCCCGTGCACGTGCCCGCCCCCGCCCTCCCGTGCACGCGCGCGCGTCCGTGCGCGCTCCCGCTGATCCCCGCCCACGATCCCGCCCCCCCTGCACATAACCAGGGCCATCGATGGCCGCCACCCGCCTCCCGGTCCGGCTCCCACCCACCAACGCAGGGAGCCACCGATCTCCGGTGCAGAGAGGGCCACAGAGTGGCTCTCTCTGCACCGGATGGCTTAAAAAGGTTATTGCAGGATGCCTCCATATCGAGGCATCACTGCAATAACCGGAAAGCAGCTGGAAGCGAGCAGGATCGCTTCCAGCTGCTTTCCACACCAAGGACGTGCAGGGTACGTTCTCAGGCATTAACTGCCTTTTTTTTGAGGACGTACCCTGCACGTCCTCGGTCGTTAAGGGGTTAAACATTTAATTTAAAAACAACCCAAGCTGCTTTCCAATATTAACCAAATATTTGTCAAAATTATATGAATCCATATCTTAGTATGCAATTGATAGAAAAACTAGTAATTTGCCGCAATAATTGCATGAATGTACCTTGTATTTTGATAGAATATTTGAAACAAGTTGATAGAAAAGGAAATTCTACAAATATGATATTCATTTAGATTGAATTAAAGTGTTTATGTACAAGGGATAACAATTCAGTGAGAAAACAGTGTATTTATCAATAAAGGAGACCTACCATGCTAGCACAGAATTGAATATTGTGTCAAAGATATTTAGCCGCACTATCGTCAAACCAAATAGCACACAGGTGAATGGTGACCATACTACTCACTCTTCAAGCTTCAGGGCATAACGTGTCTGCGCTACCTCAAGTATTTGATACTTTGAATGTGCTTTTCTGATGTGCGCTGAGGTGCTCTATGTAGATACAGAGGGAGTATGGGTATTGTACCTTATTCAGGCCTAGATTTAGAGTTCGGCGGTAGCCGTCAAAACCAGCGTTAGAGGCTCCTAACGCTGGTTTTGGGCGCCCGCTGGTATTTGGAGTCAGTGATTAAAGGGTCTAACGCTCACTTTACAGCCGCGACTTTTCCATACCGCAGATCCCCCTACGCCATTTGCGTAGCCTATCTTTTCAATGGGATCTTCCTAACGCCGGTATTTAGAGTCGTTTCTGCAGTGAGCGTTAGAGCTCTAACGACAAGATTCCAGCCGCCTGAAAATAGCAGGAGTTAAGAGCTTTCTGGCTAACGCCGGTTTATAAAGCTCTTAACTACTGTACCCTAAAGTACACTAACACCCATAAACTACCTATGTACCCCTAAACCGAGGTCCCCCCACATCGCCGCCACTCGATTAAAATTTTTAACCCCTAATCTGCCGACCGCCACCTACGTTATACTTATGTACCCCTAATCTGCTGCCCCTAACACCGCCGACCCCTATATTATATCTATTAACCCCTAACTTGCCCCCCACAACGTCGCCGCAAGCTACTTAAAATAATTAACCCCTAATCTTCCGACCGCAAATCGCCGCCACCTACGTTATCCCTATGTACCCCTAATCTGCTGCCCCTAACACCGCCGACCCCTATATTATATTTATTAACCCCTAATCTGCCCCCCTCAACGTCGCCGACACCTGCCTACACTTATTAACCCCTAATCTGCCGACCGGACCGCACCGCTATTATAATAAAGTTATTAACCCCTAATCCGCCTCACTAACCCTATAATAAATAGTATTAACCCCTAATCTGCCGCTCCGTAAACCGCCGCTACCTACGTTATCCCTATGTACCCCTAATCTGCTACCCCTAACATCGCCGACCCCTATGTTATATTTATTAACCCCTAATCTGCCCCCCACAACGTCGCCGACACCTACCTACACTTATTAACCCCTAATCTGCCGAGCGGACCTGAGCGCTACTATAATAAAGTTATTAACCCCTAATCCGCCTCACTAACCCTATCATAAATAGTATTAACCCCTAATCTGCCCTCCCTAACATCGCCGACACCTACCTTCAATTATTAACCCCTAATCTGCCGACCGGAGTTCACCGCTATTCTAATAAATGTATTAACCCCTAAAGCTAAGTCTAACCCTAACACTAACACCCCCCTAAGTTAAATATAATTTTTATCTAACGAAATAAATTAACTCTTATTAAATAAATTATTCCTATTTAAAGCTAAATACTTACCTGTAAAATACATCCTAATATAGCTACAATATAAATTATAATTATATTATAGCTATTTTAGGATTAATATTTATTTTACAGGCAACTTTGTAATTATTTTAACCAGGTACAATAGCTATTAAATAGTTAAGAACTATTTAATAGTTACCTAGTTAAAATAATTACAAATTTACCTGTAAAATAAATCCTAACCTAAGATATAATTAAACCTAACACTACCCTATCAATAAAATAATTAAATAAACTACCTACAATTAACCTAACACTACACTATCAATAAATTAATTAAACACAATTGCTACAAATAAATAAAATTAAATAAACTATCTAAAGTACAAAAAATAAAAAAGAACTAAGTTACAGAAAATAATAAAATATTTACAAACATAAGAAAAATATTACAACAATTTTAAACTAATTACACCTACTCTAAGCCCCCTAATAAAATAACAAAGCCCCCCAAAATAAAAAATTCCCTACCCTATTCTAAAATACAAATATTACAAGCTCTTTTACCTTACCAGCCCTGAACAGGGCCCTTTGCGGGGCATGCCCCAAGAATTTCAGCTCTTTTGCCTGTAAAAAAAAACATACAATACCCCCCCCCCAACATTACAACCCACCACCCACATACCCCTAATCTAACCCAAACCCCCCTTAAATAAACCTAACACTACCCCCCTGATGATCTTCCTACCTTGTCTTCACCATGCCAGGTTCACCGATCCGTCCTGGCTCCAAGATCTTCATCCAACCCAAGCGGGGGCTAGACATCCACTGAAGAAGTCCAGAAGAGGGTCCAAAGTCTTCCTCCTATCCGGCAAGAAGAGGACATCCGGACCGGCAAACATCTTCTCCAAGCGGCATCTTCTATCTTCTTCCATCCGATGACGACCGGCTCCATCTTGAAGACCTCCAGCGCGGATCCATCCTCTTCTTCCGACGACTAGACGACGAATGACGGTTCCTTTAAGGGACGTCATCCAAGATGGCGTCCCTCGAATTCTGATTGGCTGATAGGATTCTATCAGCCAATCGGAATTAAGGTAGGAATTTTCTGATTGGCTGATGGAATCAGCCAATCAGAATATAGTTCAATCCGATTGGCTGATCCAATCAGCCAATCAGATTGAGCTCGCATTCTATTGGCTGTTCCGATCAGCCAATAGAATGCGAGCTCAATCTGATTGGCTGATTGGATCAGCCAATAGGATTGAACTATATTCTGATTGGCTGATTCCATCAGCCAATCAGAAAATTCCTACCTTAATTCCGATTGGCTGATAGAATCCTATCAGCCAATCGGAATTCGAGGGACGCCATCTTGGATGACGTCCCTTAAAGGAACCGTCATTCGTCGTCTAGTCGTCGGAAGAAGAGGATGGATCCGCGCTGGAGGTCTTCAAGATGGAGCCGGTCGTCATCGGATGGAAGAAGATAGAAGATGCCGCTTGGAGAAGATGTTTGCCGGTCCGGATGTCCTCTTCTTGCCGGATAGGAGGAAGACTTTGGACCCTCTTCTGGACTTCTTCAGTGGATGTCTAGCCCCCGCTTGGGTTGGATGAAGATCTTGGAGCCAGGACGGATCGGTGAACCTGGCATGGTGAAGACAAGGTAGGAAGATCATCAGGGGGGTAGTGTTAGGTTTATTTAAGGGGGGTTTGGGTTAGATTAGGGGTATGTGGGTGGTGGGTTGTAATGTTGGGGGGGGGTATTGTATGTTTTTTTTTACAGGCAAAAGAGCTGAAATTCTTGGGGCATGCCCCGCAAAGGGCCCTGTTCAGGGCTGGTAAGGTAAAAGAGCTTGTAATATTTGTATTTTAGAATAGGGTAGGGAATTTTTTATTTTGGGGGGCTTTGTTATTTTATTAGGGGGCTTAGAGTAGGTGTAATTAGTTTAAAATTGTTGTAATATTTTTATTATGTTTGTAAATATTTTATTATTTTCTGTAACTTAGTTCTTTTTTATTTTTTGTACTTTAGATAGTTTATTTAATTTTATTTATTTGTAGCAATTGTGTTTAATTAATTTATTGATAGTGTAGTGTTAGGTTAATTGTAGGTAGTTTATTTAATTATTTTATTGATAGGGTAGTGTTAGGTTTAATTATATCTTAGGTTAGGATTTATTTTACAGGTAAATTTGTTATTATTTTAACTAGGTAACTATTAAATAGTTCTTAACTATTTAATAGCTATTGTACCTGGTTAAAATAATTACAAAGTTGCCTGTAAAATAAATATTAATCCTAAAATAGCTATAATATAATTATAATTTATATTGTAGCTATATTAGGATTTATTTTACAGGTAAGTATTTAGCTTTAAATAGGAATCATTTATTTAATAAGAGTTAATTTATTTCGTTAGATAAAAATTATATTTAACTTAGGGGGGTGTTAGTGTTAGGGTTAGACTTAGCTTTAGGGGTTAATACATTTATTAGAATAGCGGTGAGCTCCGGTCGGCAGATTAGGGGTTAATAATTGAAGGTAGGTGTCGGCAATGTTAGGGAGGGCAGATTAGGGGTTAATACTATTTATGATAGGGTTAGTGAGGCGGATTAGGGGTTAATAACTTTATTATAGTAGCGCTCAGGTCCGCTCGGCAGATTAGGGGTTAATAAGTGTAGGCAGGTGTCGGCGACGTTGTGGGGGGCAGATTAGGGGTTAATAAATATAACATAGGGGTCGGCGATGTTAGGGCAGCAGATTAGGGGTACATAGGGATAACGTAGGTGGCGGCGGTTTACGGAGCGGCAGATTAGGGGTTAAAAGTGTAATGCAGGGGTCAGCGATAGCGGGGGCGGCAGATTAGGAGTTAATAAGTGTAAGGTTAGGGGTGTTTAGACTCGGGGTACATGTTAGGGTGTTAGGTGCAGACTTAGGAGGTGTTTCCCCATAGGAAACAATGGGGCTGCGTTAGGAGCTGAACGCTGCTTTTTTGCAGGTGTTAGGTTTTTTTTCAGCTCAAACAGCCCCATTGTTTCCTATGGGAGAATCGTGCACGAGCACGTTTTTGATGCCGGCCGCGTCCGTAAGCAACTCTGGTATCGAGAGTTGCATTTGCGGTAAAAATGCTCTACGCTCCTTTTTTGGAGCCTAACGCAGCATTTGTTTGAACTCTCGATACCAGAGTTAAATTTATGGTGCGGCCATAAAAAAACCCGCGGAGCGTTAACAGCCCTTTTACCGCCGAACTCTAAATCTAGGCCATAGTGATGCAATACCAACAATCTCATCTCAATTAACCCACAGCACCTATTCCCTCCCTTTTCTTGTGCCCTCTGGAATGATCGCTTACAGCTTACAGCTGTCCACGACCTGTTTGTTTCCAACACTTTCAACCTTTTAGCAATTACTGAAACCTGACACTGTTCTCCCCCCTCTCTCTGAGTGGCAGTTATCTATCGCCCCCTGGACCAACCTCCCAATTCCTTGACAGCTTTGCTGCCTGGCTTCCTTACTTTCTCTCTACAAATACACCTACTCTAATTCTGGGGGACTTCAAAATCCCCATTGACAACCCATCTGCTCCTGCTGCCTCTAAACTTCTCTCACTCACTAACTCATTCGGCCTTTCACAATCCACCCTATTCCCTACCCACCGCGATGGTCACTCTATAGATCTGCTATTCTATCTCTGCTCTCTCCCAGATGTTGCCTGTTGCCCATTTCCCATCTCAGCCAACCATCTGCTCACCTTTAATCTTAATATACAGGCTAAACCTACTCCCCCCCTCACCCCGCACCTGTAGAAATCTGCACACTGTAGACCCTCCCCAACTCTTCCAACCTTATTCAAATATGCCTCGCCCACACTTCCATGATATCCTGCCCTGACCTTGCCATAACCCACTACAACAATACTCTCTCCTCTGCACTTGACAGTCTCGCTCCACCCCAACTTTGCAAAGCCCCACGTCATCAGTTCCAGCACTGGCACTCCCAGCAAACATTCCACCTATAAAAATGTTCCCACACTGCTGAACGTGCCTGGAGAAAATCCCTCTCTGAACCTGATTTCATGCACTATAAGTTAATACTTTACTCTAACACCTCTGCCCTTCACTTAGCTAAGCAAACCTACTTCTCTTCTCTTATATCTCCTCATAAAAGACTCTTCAACATTTTCAACTCTCTTCTTTACCCACATGTACCCCCCCCCCCTCATCTGCATTCCGTGCTCAAGACCTGGCTGACAACTTTTTCAATAAAACACTTACCATCCGAAGAAACATTCCAATACAAGCCTACAATCTCCCAACTTCTCTCCCAGTCACCCCCTCTGAAGCTCTCTGCATCTTCCTCCCAAACACTTAGAGTGAAGTGGCTTCCCTATTGTCTTCCTCACACCTCACTACCTGCCCACTTGACCCTATTCCTTCGCATCTAATACCTTCTCTGTCTCCTAACCTCACTTCGGCTTTTACCCACATATTCAACCTATCCCTTTCTACCAGCTCACTCCCTGACTCCTTCAAACATACAAAGGTCACCCCATCCTTAAAAAAACGTTCCTAACCCTAACTCTCCTGCAAACTACCGCCCTATATTATTGCTCCTGCTAGCTTCAAAAATCCTTGAAAAACAAATTTTTGATCGCCTAACCCACTTCCTGTCCTCCAACTCACCCCTCGAACCCCTGCAGTCTGGCTTCCGTCCCTAACACTCAACTGAGACTGCCCTCACCAAGGTTACTAATGATCTCCTTTCTGCTAAAAACAAAGGCTACTACTCTAAACTCATCTTATGTGACCTCTCTGCTGCCTTTGACACTGTTGACCATCCTCTTCTCCTACAGACTCTTAGCTCTCTTGGGCTCTTTGACACTGCCCTCTCCTGGATTCACATTTATCTCTCTAACAGATACTTCTCCGTCCCTTTTGCTGGTGGCTCCTTCTCTCCATTGCCTCTGTCTGTTGGAGTACCAAAAGGCTCTGTCCTGGGTCCTCTACTCTTCTCTATTTACGCTTCTTCACTTGGTAAACTTATTAACAACTATGGCTTCAACTACCACCTCTATGCTGATGATACCCAGATCTACCTTTCCACCCCTGCACTCTCTCCTGTCAATTCTCATATCAGCGACTGCTTATCTGGCATTTCCTCCTGGATGGCCTCTCACCACCTAAAAATAAACATGGCCAAAACCGAACTACTTCTAATTCCCCCTCTAACTCTACTACAGTTTCTAATTTTTCCATCACTGTTGGGTGCACCACTATCTCCCCATCACCTCAAGTCTGCTGCCACAGAGTCACACTTGAATCAAATCTGTCCTTCATTCCCCACATCCAACTCCTCTCTTCATCCTGCCGCAACCACCTACGCAATATCTCCAAAATTTGTCAGTTTCTGAGTGACAAAACTTCTAAACTGCTTATCCACTCCCTGGTAATTTCCCGACTTGACTACTGCAATAACTTGCAAACTGGCCTCCCTCTCCCCTGCCTCTCTCCCCTTCAATCCATCCTAAATGCATCTGCCAGGCTAATCCACCTCTCTTGACGCTCCGTTTCTGCTGTGCCTCTCTGTGAGTTCCTTCACTGGCTCCCCATTCACAGCAGAAATAAATTCAAAATTCTCACCCTGACCTGCAAAGCTCTCACCAATGCTGCCCTACCCTACCTGTCCTCACTCATCAACAAATATACTCCAGTCAGCCCCCTAAGATCAACAATGACCTGCTCCTTGCGTCTTCTACCATCACCTCCTCTCATGCTAGACTACAGGACTTCTCTCGTGTGGCACCAACCCTCTGAAATGCACTTCCTCGAGACATCAGACTCTCCCCTAACCTCTCCTCCTTTAAATGTTCTCTAAAGACCTTTTTGTTCAGGGAAGCCTATCATTTGACTCATTAACAAATTAACTTCACTAACCCAACTTACCCTCATCTCCCTACTAATATCATTCCCACCTTTGCAGTCTCCACCTCCTGTTTCCCATCCTCCTACCCATCTAGATTGTAAGTTTCCATGGGAATAGGGCCCTCAATTCTCCCTGTATCTGTCTGTAAAATGTTGTCTTTTATTGTATTGTTTCTCTGTTATACTTTTATCCTTGTACTTATGGGCAGCGCCTCGGAATCTGTTGGCGCTTTATAAATAAAGAATAATAATAATAATAATATAGCTATTTTGGCGTGTTAAATCCTGCATATATCCAGGGATACACTTTGCCATGTCATACAGGAACTACTCCTGAGGATATAAATTCTGCCCATCAATTTGTAATCAGTAATTCTGATAATCTTACACCATAAAAAAAACAGTCTGAGAAGTATAAACCCCAAAAACAGAGGCTTTATAAATCAGATGCCATTTTGTTAATGGGCATAAAATAAATTCAAGTGCCATTTTCTTAAAGGGACAGTCAAGTAAAAAAAATAGGGCATGTAATTTTAAGCAACTTTCCAATTTACTTTTATTACTAATTTTGCTTTGTTCTCTTGGTATTCTTAGTTGAAGGCTAAACCTAGGAGGTTCATATGCTAATTTCTTAGACCTTGAAGGCCGCCTCTACTCTGAATGCATTTTGACAGTTTTTCACCACTAGAGGGGGCTAGTTCATGTGTTTCATATAGATAACATTGAGCTCAGGCATGTGAGGCTCCTAGGAATGTGCACTCATTGGCTAAAAATGCAAGTCTGTCAAAAGAACTGAAATAAGGGGGCAGTCAGCAGAGGCTTAGACACAAGATAATCACAGAGGTAAAACATGTATTATTATAACTGTGTTGGTTATGCAAATCTGGGGAATGGGTAATAAAGGGATTTATCTACCTTTTTAAACAACAAAAATTCTGGTGTTGACCCTTTAAAATATAAAAATAACTGAAGCATAATGCAAGCGTATTCAAAGACAACTAGCATATAAAACAGACCAGTGAGTAGCAGATCTCTGAAAGATCTTAAAGGGACATACTACTCATATGCTAAATCACTTGAAACTGATGCAGTATAATTGTAAAAAGCTGACAGGAAAATATCACCTGAGCATCTCTATGTAAAAAAGGAAGATATTTTAACTCACAATTTCCTCAGTTATACTCAGCTGCAGCCGAGCTGCGGGTAAAAAAATAAATAAGAAGAAATTAACAGCAGCCAATCAGCATCAGCCGTGCTGAGGTCATGAACTCTTTTACTGTGATCTCATGAGATTTCACTTTCTTTTTTTACATAGAGATGTTCAGGTGATATTTTCTAGTCAGCTTTTTACAGCTATACTGCATCACTTTCAAGTGTTTAAACATTTGTGTATTATGGCCCTTTATTAATGTCCAATTGTATTTCAATGTGCAGTCCTTATTATTAGATATTTGGGTTGTATTAAGTTTCCATTCTTACATGTTTATATGTGTCTTTCCTCCTCATCTGATATAGCAAAATAGATATTGGCTAAAGAAGAGCATAAAGAAAAGCACCTATGCATGCTCAGTGTAATAAAAATGGGGATTCACAGCATTCAGCAACTCTAGCGAAGGGAGCGCTCAGCGTCTTTCTCTAATTTGTTGCATAGTGGTTGCTTGGGAAATGCTAAGTGGTAAAGGTTATTTGCAAGGGTGAGGATATCAGTAGTGGTAAGATTAGTGCAAAGGTGTAGTTAATGGTTTACACCCGGGATATTGGATATGGTGGGTGGGGGTAATTGCACGAAGGTGGTAGTAGAGTATCATCAAAATTAACACCCATAACACAACATTTTTAGTGAAAGACATCAGAGGTTAGTTTTTAAAAGTATTTTATTTTTCTGAACTATGCTGTTCTGATACAGATAGAAATGATTTTATCAATATTTCACCAAAAATTCCAGATGGTATGTACAAACTATCATTCATGTCAGCATACATTACAATATTATCATGAAAATTCCCAGAGCCCAATAAATGCAAAAGAAAAGGAATTAAGTGCTATGTTTTTGTTATTATTTTTTCAATTCTTAATAAACGTGAATGTTGTCAATGGATGTATTCACATTAAAGAGCTGTAGCACAAACAACAACAAAACACTCACTGGTCTTCCTTAAGATATGAATGGCAATGATCACAGAGCGACCTTCAAAGCCCTTAACGCTTTTCTTCCGACATACTGGAAAAAAAAGATGTTCACTTGACTCAGGAAGAGCATTTCATGAAAGCTCTTCATTCCATTAGGAGCAGCAAACATATTTATAAAAATGTTTTTCATATCATGCTGAACAAAATTTCACCACACTTTATGGTGTTTTTAAGATATTATACTGTAATATACATCATACTGTTAATAGCAAAATGGTATCGATCTATCTATCTATCTATCTATCTATCTATCTATCATCTATCCATCCATCACAATGTTATTGTTCTAACAATATATTTAAAAAAATGACAAATTTTCAAGTTTCCTCTATTCCCCAGGTCTGAAGCAATACTAATTAACGCGGTCA